>NW_026062111.1:85000-109201 GCF_023897955.1 Schistocerca gregaria | reverse complement strand
ACGCGAGACGACGGCGTCGGTGGTGTTTTTGTTTTGTTGTTGGCGCCCCGGGGATGAAGAGGGGCACCCGACGGTAACGAGAGGTTGCACTTTGTGATCGGTCGAATGTCCGGGGAGCGAGGAATAGGGTGGGGGGTTGAAAAGAAACGCCAGTGTAGGGCAACGGGACGGTGAACGTTCCCGTGGTGTCGGAGGTGTGCAGTGGGGGGGAGGAAAAAAAAAAAAAAAAAAAAGCGCGTAACGGCGCGGCTGCCGTGGTGGAAACGTTCTCTCCAACTGTGGTGGTGTCCCCTGTGTGTTTTGTTGTTCTCTATATCGTGTGTCCCCTCGCACAAGACGCTCTCTGGGCGGGTTTGATTCATTCATTTTTGCATTGTCACGTAGCGTAGAATGGTGGAATGCGCAAGAGTTGAGTGAGACTGGCGACGGTATATGGTCTGAGCAGCGTCAGCTGCACTGCACACTCCCCGGAAAAGAATCTTGGATGCCGTGCTAACTGAAATTTGGTGGACGGGGTTCTCAAGGCCTGTTTTCCTATTTTGTTGTCTGTCTGTAGTTAAGATGGTGAAATGACGTCGAAGAAGCAGTATTGTGCTCACAGAAACGGAAACAAACTGTTATGGAAATGCCCTAGTTTGATGAAAGGAAATGTGTGTTGAATATACAGGATGGTAAAGACCAAGTGCGTTGAAAGAAACGTTGTGAAGGAACGAACGTTCCCTGAATTGGTTTCTTTTTGTTCCCGAGTTGTGTACAATGGACGACGGTTGTGCCATATCGCAGCATTGCATCATCCCCAGGTTTTATTTCAATTGAGCGATAAAAAAAGGAAAAAGAGAAGAACAAGAACACTATCGAAATGGTCTATGGTGTGTGACCCACAATTGTTGTCTTTAAATCACTTACCCAACCATGTCGTAAAAATATTTATTTATTTTTTTTTTTTTTTTTACAGTGGCTGCCCAATGACCTAGATGTAACAGAGAGAGAGAGAAACACATGGCGTGTCAGATGTTTGTTTTCTTTTCCCCCCCGTCAAGTGGCAAATGCGAACACCGTCAGCTGTAATTGACGATCGACACTAGTATGGCGCGAAAAGGGGGTGCGACCTGTGCAGTTGTGGGTGAAACTTTGGGTGATGGGCTGTCATGCGGCATCGCGTGCGTTCATTACCCCTCGGCGGCGGCGGCGGCGCCGCAGCTCCGTCCAGCTCGCGCTCTCGGAAACAACCCTCTCGTAATGCCGCGTCTCCTCCGTCACTGCAATTTTCAAAGGGAAACCTGTGTGGCCGGTGGGGGTGTGTCAACCGTTGGGCTCAAGCTCCGCCGACAAAAAGTGTTGAGTGTATCCAGTGTGAGAGAGGTTGACGCTTTTCGTGGTGTGTGTGTGGCAATGTTTTGAAAAGTTTGCAACGTACGTTAAGAAGTGTTGACGCTGAAACTTGCGGGCTGTGTGGCCCTGGTGGTTGGCTGGCTGGAGACGCGGGCGTGTCCAGTCGGTCGGTTGTTGTGGCTGAAAGGTACGTATACGGTTCCGCCGTCCCGTCGGAACTGCGTCTGTCTGGAAGGTATGACGTGACGTGCAGTTTTTATTAGGTCAGCCTTGTTGTGTATTGTTCCATTTGTTGCTCACTCGTCACCCGTATTTGGTGTGGCGATGTATGTGGACGTACTGCTGGATCAGTGTCAGGGTTTCCGTGGGAGGTGTTGGTTGGGTTGGATTTGCCTGACACGGCTGAGTCCGCAATTGGCCTGCCGTTCGTTGATGTGATATGTGGGTTCTGAGGAAGAATGTGTACGAGATAGTTGCCCTGCCCTGCCCTGCCCTTTCTTTCGCGTTCGTGTGTGCCCCCCTTGTTGTGTAGTGTGGGTTGAACATGGTTCTTTACCGAGTGGGGGGGGGGGGGGGAATGGGATGGACGGATCCGTTGCTGTTGCTGTCACCGTCAAGACAACGCACGCACCCCTGTCCTACGAGAAGGTGTGTCAACCGGGGTTTCGGCAGTCGTGTGTGTAGGGGACGGGGAGAAGCAAAGTGGAGAGTGCGGCACGGGCAGAGAGTGGAATTGGGGCGCGTTGATGTTGGGAAACATCCCCCAAGGGTTGCGGGATGATGTGGCGGTGAGAGCGGGGGGCGGGGGAGAAAAGAAAAGCGAAAAAGAACTAAGGAAGAGGAGGAGGCGTGCGTGTGCGCAGTGGCGGGGCCCCAAAGACCTGTCGTGTGGTGTCGGCCGAACGCGAACGCGTGTGCGGGGCAGCGTCGGCACGGAGAGAGAGAGAGAGAGAGAGAGAGAGAGAGAGAGAGCGAGCTGGTCTGATGGGTATTTTTTTACCCCCTGTACTCGAAGGACCGGATCTGTCCTTGATCCCTGCCTTCTGTCTGATTATGTTGGGTAACAAAATGATGGGATGATAGGGTCTCTTGGGTGTGTGTAGATGTTTGTTGTTTGAGTGAGTGTTATGGTGTTTGTATTTTATTTTTGTTTATCATGGTATGTTGTAGTTTGTGGTGTTTTGTCGTGATGGGAAATGTCGTTCTTGGGTCGGGTGGATTTTGTCCCAGATTTCTGATGAGTGGGTGGTTCGAATCCGTGGTTTGGTGGGAAAAAAAAAAAAAAAAAAAAAAAACTTTATGGATTTTTCTTTGGATGATTTCCGGGATTTTGAGTATGTTATGGTTTGTGTATATGTCTCGGTTTGTCTGGTACCGGCCGGCATCAGCAGCAATTCTGAAGTATTTGTTGTGCACCCTTTTTTTTTACTCTTGTTATGTTGGTGTCTGCGGCCATTGACCAGATTTTCAGAGCCGTAAGTGATGGCTGGTTCCTATGACGGTTTTGAAGATTTTCTTTTTGGCGCGCATATTTATTCTGTTTCCTTTGATGATTGGGTACAGTCTGAATATTGCTGCTGCAGCCTTGTTACAAACGTGTGTAACATGGTCTCTAAATGTCAACCTCTTGTCCAGCTTGATGCCTAGATACTTTATTGTGCCTGACCATGGAAGATTGTTATTTCTGAGGCGTATATGCAGGTTAGGAGGTATTCTTTTTGAATGTGAATCGTATTGTATTGCTTGGGTTTTCTCCGCGTTTATTGTTTTTTTTGGTTAGCCCATTTCTGGATGGATTGTAGGTGTTGCTCTATTTTTGTGACTCTATATTGCAGGTTAGAACTGCTGCGGTAGACTGCAGTGTCGTCTGCAAATAGTGACAAGTGTCCTCCCAGCTGTTTGTTTGTGTATATTGAGTAGAGAATGGGCCCCAGCACTGAGCCTTGCGGGACTCCAGCCTCTATGGATCTAGTGTTACTTGCCGCTCCTGGTACATGGACATAGAATGCTCTGTTGCGGAGAAAAGAAGCAATAATGTGGATGGGGCAGTTGTACTGGTGGAGCTTGTAGATAAGGCGTTATCCGAATGCTTTTCCAATGTCAAGCAGGACTGCTCCAGTACTGTGTCTAATGTTTCTGGCCTGACATATGTGCTCGACTAGTCTGGTCACCTGGTGGGTGGTGCTGTGTTCTTCGCGGAATCGGAATTGTTGTGGGATGATTATGTTGTTATCCTTTAAGAATTGAATTTCTTCAGTTCAGTTTGAATGAGCTTTCCGAGGACCTTTCCAAGGAAGTTGGCCTATAGTTTTGCGGAAATAATAAGTCCTTGTTTGGCTTTGGTAATGTGATGACTCGGGCCTGTTTCCAAGTAGTTTAGTCTGAAGCAAGCATTATATATTGATGTTAGATAGATAATTGATAGTTGCTGGAGGTAGGTGATGTAGTAGTTGCGGTTTGATGGAATCTGGGCCTGATGCCTTCTTAGGATGTGTGTATGTTTGTGATGTGATAAGATACGGGGTTTCTGCGTTTATTGGATTGTGAAAGATGTTCTGATCGGGGCACTTAGGATGCGGTTTTACCCTTCTGAGTACCATTTCCTGGTGGTCATCAGTTTCGTCATCTACCGCTTCTGGTGCTTGGAATTGCCTTTCTAGTGAATCCGCCAGTGCTTCAGCTCGGTCTGTGGGGTCGTTCCTTCCCCATGTAGATGTAGATGTAGATGTTTCGTGTTTAGTTTACGAGTTTTAAGAAATTTCCAGAATTTTTCCTGGTCCCTTTCTGCTTCTCGTAACGTTTCCTCCCACGCCTCGCTACGGTGGTTTTCGGAGCTCTCTTTTTGATCCTCCCGGCCAATTGCTCTGATTTTCGTCGGTCGGCTGGGTCCCTGTAGTTTCTGGCGCGCGCGGGCTGCGGTTGGCGCCTTTGGTGGCAACGGCCGGGGCAAGCAGCGGTGTGTGGTGTGGTGCGGGGCGGGCAGGGGCAGGGGCAGGGGCAGGGGCAGGGGCAGGGGCAGTGGCAGTGGTGGTTGACGGATGGCCTGGGGGCCGAAAAACGGGCCGGCCGGCGGACGGCGGACGGATGTTGAGAGAGGCGGCGCGCACGCGTCTCGCGCGGACACAGGCGCCACAGCGTTGATTGGAAGGAGGTGCGGTGCGGGGATGGGCCCAGGAAAAAAGACGGTCGTGGCCCCTGTCTTGGGTGCGTGTCGACGTCAGCACCGTCGGTGTGGTGTGGTGTGGTGTGGTGTGGGCAGGGAGGGGGGGAAAAGCGGGCTGCGGGCTGCGGGCTGCGGGCTGCGGGCTGCGGAGGGAATGGTGGTGGGGAGTAGGCACACATGTGGGCGGGCGCAAAATCGGCCGGTGCCCGTAAACCGCGGCGGGATATTGGGTGGAAAAGAGGGAAATTGTAGAAAGGAAAACAAGCGGAGGGGGCGAATGTGGTGGGGTGGGGGGACGGGCGGGGGCGAGGCGACAGCTTGCTTTTTCTTTTTCATTTTATTCTGTTGTAGTGTTTTTGTTTTTTTGTTTTTTTTGCGTGTGTGTGGCCTTGGAGAGGCTGGTCTTGTCTGGCTTACGCTTTGGGTGCGTGTGTTGGTACTTTTTCGTTTTTTCTTGTTCTGCAGAGCAGGGGCGGGGCGGTGGGAACGGCTGGCTGGCTGGCTGTGCCCAGAGGAGGAGGAGACGCTGGCGGCGGGCCCGGCTCCTGGGGCTGCTGTTGCATGCGCTGTGCAAAGAAAGGAAGAGTGGGTTTGTTTGGCTGGTGAAGTGCATTATTTAAGTGTGGGCTTGCCGGCCTGGCTCCGATGCGCAGGTAGATAGATGCCGGCGGCGACCGCAGGCAGGCAGGCGCGTTGTGTGTACAGAGGGACGAGCCATGTGTTTTGCAAGCAGGACGTGGCGTGCCGAGTGGAGAGGAGGCGGCGGCTCGGCTCGGTTCGGCCCGGCCCGGTCCGGCGGTGCCGCGCTGTTGTCGCGGACGTGAGCGCCCCCTGGCGGGCGGGTGGTTGGCGGCGGCGTGGTGGACGCGTGTGGCAGTTGTGTGCACGGGTTGCTTGGGCGAGTGAGCAGTGGCTGGCGGTGTTGGCGCGTCGTCGGGGAGGTACGTGTTGCGGCCGCGTCTGCTGCGCGCTGCGTCGTTGTGTCGACTGTGTGTGGGCGTGGGCACGTGTGCTCTGCCGAGGGCGTCGTAAAAAAGTGGGTCGCGGTGTGCGTGCGTAGCCCGTGATGATGTATTGTGCGTCGCGTCGTTGTGTGCGAAACGGATGCCGAGAGGTGTGTGGTAAGTGCGAAGCGCGAATGTGCGGCGTTTGGCGGTTTCGGTGTGTTTTCTGTTTTTGCGGCGTGAGAGTGGGGCTGGCTGGCTGGCTGGCTGTTGTTGGTTGCCTTGTGTGTGTAGGTTGATGGCGCGACGCGGAGGGGACGCCGTTTGCTGCGTGCCTTGCCTCGCGTGTGTTGGCGCGCCGTGCATGTGTTTGGGTCGCGGGGGCGGTGTTTTTGTTTGTATTTGGATTTTCATTTTTTGGCGTGTTGTGTCGTGTATGGCAAGGGCGAGAGGAGTAGTGCGGTAGTGGTAGTGCAGTAGTGTCGTTGCGGCACGGGCGTCTGGTGGGGCTGTGCGTCGTGGCGGGGAAGGTGTGTAGGTTGCGGCGATGCGGCGAGCCCAGCCCGTCGTTTGACGGTGTGCCGGGTGAGTTGCGCTGCGAATCGAGTGTGGCGGGAAGGGGAGCTGCGTGGCGCCTGCGTCCGTTGGCAGCAGGGGCTGTGCTTTTGAGAGTTTGTTTGATTTCGGGACGACGACGACGACGACGACGACGACTGGTTGGTTGGTTGGTTGGGTGGGGTGGCGTGCGCGTTTGTCGTACTGGGCGAGTCGATTGCCTGCCGGCTGGCGAAAGGTGCGCCGCCGCCCGTCTCGCGCTCTGTGTTTTTTTTTTTTTTTTTTTTCTCTCTGTGTGTGTCGGCTGCGTTTTGTTTGCGGTGCGCGCGAAAACGGTGGTGCCGAAAGTGTGCCGGCGTGGCGTTGCGACCGCGACGAGCCGCGGGCGCGCCATTTGGCTGGTGTTGCGTGAAGAGCGGCTGTGTACGGGTAGTGGCTGTAGCCGTACGTGTACGTGCATCCGGCCCGGCCGCCAGCCCAGCCCAGCCCAGCCCAGCCCAGCCCAGCCGAGTCGGGTGAGCGGAGGCCGACACGTGGTGGTGCTCTGTGCTCTCTCGGCTCGGGGGGGTTTGTGTGTGTGCGTGTCTCGTTCGCTCTCCGGAATCTGCTTGTTCTGCTGATCCCCGCCTGTCGGCGTCGTTTATTTTTACTTATTTATTTTTTACCTGTTGTTTGTTTTTCGACGTCGTCTTGCAGTTTTGTCCTTTGCGGCGTGCCGACGACCCGCCGCGCGACCTTATGAAACCCCAAAGCGTGGCGTGGCGTGGCCGAGCCGCAGCAGCTAAGGGGGTGCGGCCGCCTCGACGCCTTAACCTCTCCTAAACTTCTTTAAGCCCCTTAACGCAGCCACCTAAACTAACGTAACCTAACCTAACCTAAGCTCTTAGGCCAACCCCCAAGTCGCCTTAACCTAACGTACGTGACCGCAACCTTAGCTTAACGCCTACGTTAAGACGTGACGTCACGTCAACGCTTAACCTAACCCTGACGCCTTCTTAGCCTAACCTGACGTAACCTAAGGTAAGGTAACCGTTGAAAGAAAGAAACCACCTTTGTTTTGACGTTGAGGCGTGTAAGGTCGGCTGTGAGGGCAGATTCGGTGTGTCTGTAGTTGGGGCTGGCTGGTAATTTATTTTGTTTGTTTGTTTATCGTTGTTTTGTTTTCGCCTGTGGCGGGGGGGTTGGCGCTCCGTCGGCCGGTGCCATGTTGCGCAGGCGGCGATCGTAAAAAAGTAAAAAAAAAAAAGAAAAAAGAAAAGAAAAATGTGTTGGAAGGGCTGTGGGTGTTGGCGGGCGAGGCGAGAGGAGGAGGACGGCCCGCGGCCGTGGCCCGACGGCTGCGGGCCGATCGGGAAAACGGCGGAAGGCGATGGGGCGGCGGAGGTGCGTTTGTGCACGGCCGTCATCGCCGCACGACTCGGCTCGTGTGGCTGTGGCGCCGGCCGCGGTGGCCGGGCTGCCGCGGCGACGGTGCGGGAGTTTTGACGAAGGTTTGGCCATTGTGGCGGGTCGTCGGCTGGGGCTGTGGGGGCGGCATTTGGGCGGGGGCGGCGATTCTCGGCGGGCCGACCCAGGCTGTGGCGCGCGGTGGCTGCAGTTTGGCCGTGGTTTGCGGCGCCGCCGCGGCGACTGGTTGGCGACCGTGGTGTCGGTGTGTGTAGCCCCATCCTCGGTGGTTTGAATGGCGCGGGTGGTTGCGGCGCAGGTTGGGGGCTGCTCCGCGCAGGCTGTCGGACGTTGGGCGGTAGCAAGCGCGGGAGGCGCGGCGCGGCGGCGCGGCGGCGCGCCGAGTGGCGGCCGCTCTCTCGGCCGTCCGCGCCCGCCCGCGACACTGGCTGGGCCAGGCGCGTGCGCGGCTATTCTCTGCTGCGCGCCCCTCGCTGTTGTGCGTCGTCGAAGGAGAGAAGGAAGCGAAACCAAGGGGAAAAAAGAAAAGAGAACAAGCAAAAGATGGCAGACCAGGCGGCTACGAACGAGACTGCCGCGGCACCCGCCGCCACCGGCACTACGAAGAAGGCCAAGTCTGCGTCGTCTGCGAAGAAGCCGCGCGCCAAGCCTGCGCACCCGCGCACCTCTGAGATGGTGACGGCCGCCATCAAGAGTCTGAAGGAGCGCGGCGGGTCGTCGCTGCAGGCGATCAAGAAGTACATTGCCGCGCACTACAAGCTGGACGCGGAGAAGCTGGCGCCCTTTATCAAGAAGTACCTCAAGTCGGCCGTCGTGGCTGGCGAGCTGGTGCAGACGAAGGGGAAGGGCGCGTCGGGCTCTTTCAAGCTTGCCGGCGCCGGCGGCGGGGCGGCCGAGGGCGGCAAGGCTCGTGGTGGCGGCGGTGGTGCGAAGAAGAAGCGCGCCGCTCCGGCCAGCAAGGAGAAGAAGGGGGCCCGTGCGGCCGGCGCAAAGAAGGCTGGCGGCGTGAAGGCGGCGACCGGTCGGAAGGCGGGCGCCGCCAAGAAGGCGTCTGCGGCGTCGGCCGCTCCCGCGGGTGCGAAGAAGGCGGCTGCGGCCAAGCCGGCCAAGGCCAAGTCGCCGTCGAAGGCGAAGAAGGCCGCCAAGGTTCCGACGAAGAAGCCGAAGGCGCCGCGCCCGAAGAAGGCGACGGCGACGCCGTCTAAGGCGAAGGCTTCGCCCAAGAAGAAGAAGTAAAAAGGGCAGGGAAGGGTTGGCGGTTGACACCGTCGCCTGGTGGCCGGCGCGCAACCAGAGGCTGTCGCGCGGTCCCGGACAAAAACAAAAACGGCCCTTCTCAGGGCCATCAAAGCACGTCGGGAAGGTGTTGATTGTCGTGTCGTGTCGTGGTCGGTCGGTTGCCTTGTTGTCTGTCTGTCTTGCTTGCTGGCGTTTGTTTGTTTCATGTGTGGATGGTGGTTGGATTGTGGGGTCGTTGGCGGGCGTGGGCGGCGGCGCGCGGCTGGTGTTACACAAAGTGTATTTTACTTTTACCTATTTATTTTGCGCCGCGTTTGTTTGTTTGTTTGTTTGTCTTGGTGGTGGTTTTGGAATAGTCTTTTTTGTTTTGCTTTGCTTTGCTTTGCTTTCCGGGCGTCACGTTTTGTGCCGTGGCCTGTGTGGGTGGCGCTATTGACGCTTGCGACTTGGTTCGGCCGGTGCGGTGCTTTTTTTTTTTTTTTTGGAAACGGCGGCGCCGGGCCGGGCCGGGGGTGGGACGACTGGACTGGAGAGTGAGTGGGGAACTAGTCGTTGCGACCGACAAAGTTTTGCTCGCGACGGAGAGACGTTAGTGGCCCTGAAAAGGGCCGTTTTGTTTGTTTGGCGGTGTGCGGGTTTAGGCGCGCTCGCCGCGGATGCGGCGCGCGAGCTGGATGTCCTTGGGCATGATGGTGACTCGCTTGGCGTGGATTGCGCACAGGTTGGTGTCTTCGAAGAGGCCGACGAGGTAGGCCTCGCTGGCCTCTTGCAGGGCCATGACTGCGGAGCTCTGGAAGCGCAGGTCGGTCTTGAAGTCCTGGGCGATCTCGCGCACTAGGCGCTGGAATGGCAGCTTGCGGATGAGCAGCTCTGTGCTCTTCTGGTAGCGCCTGATTTCTCGCAGGGCGACGGTGCCCGGCCTGTAGCGGTGGGGCTTCTTGACGCCGCCGGTGGCGGGCGCGCTCTTCCTCGCCGCCTTGGTGGCGAGCTGTTTGCGCGGCGCCTTTCCGCCGGTGGACTTGCGGGCCGTTTGCTTTGTCCGGGCCATGGCTACTGCGGATGCGGATGCGGCGTGGAGGATATGCGTGCGCGACGGCGTCCGGTGCTGCCTTGACAACGGGCCCGCGCGCCCCGGGTGCTGCGCTTATATGCCCTCGGTGCGCGGTGGTGGGGGGAGGGGAGGGCGGGCCGCGGGGCCCCAGAGTCTATATAGGGGGGCGGCGCGCGCGCTGGGCGCCACAACCGTAGCCGACTCGCTAGCGCCGGGTGAGGAGCTTGCCTTGCTTTCTGTTTTTTATATTATTGTGGTTGAGACGCTTGAAGAAGAAGAAGAATGACAGGCCGCGGCAAGGGAGGAAAGGGGCTCGGCAAGGGTGGCGCCAAGCGGCACCGCAAGGTGTTGCGCGACAACATCCAGGGCATCACGAAGCCCGCGATCCGCCGCCTGGCGCGCAGGGGCGGCGTGAAGCGCATCTCTGGTCTGATCTACGAGGAGACGCGCGGAGTGCTGAAGGTGTTCCTGGAGAACGTGATCCGCGACGCGGTGACGTACACTGAGCACGCCAAGCGCAAGACTGTGACGGCCATGGACGTGGTGTACGCCCTGAAGAGGCAGGGGCGCACCCTGTACGGTTTCGGCGGTTAGGCGGTGTGAGACCGAAGGAAGGAAGGAAAGAGAGATTGAAAAACGGCCCTTTTCAGGGCCACCACAGTGTTCGGAAGTTGAAAAGTGCGAAAGAGTCTGTGTTGCTGGTTTTTCTTTTCCTTTTTTAGTCTACTTGGCCTTTTAGTTTTGTTTGGAGTTTTTTTGACGTGGTGTGCGGTGCGGTTGGGAGGGAAGGAAGCGTGCCCTTGCGTTGTGTGAGCTCCCTCCTTCCTTCCTTCCTTCCTTCCTTCCTTCCTTCCCCTCCCTCTTTGCTTGTATGCTTCTTGTCGGTGGATGGGCTGTGTGTTGCGGCGCGGCTGAGTGCCGAGGGGTTATTTTTGAGGTGTGTTGTTGTGCGCCACGTGTGCTGGTTAATGGTCGCGAGACTGTGCGTGCGTGGAGTGGAGTGGAGGAGGTGGCCAAGTACGTGTGTACAAGATGGCGGCGCCTGTGTGTGTAAGAAGGAAAAAAAACCGTACACACAGAGAGAGAGAGAGAGAGAGAGAGAGAGAGAGAGAAGTGGTGCGACGAACGACTGGAATTCTGCTTTGGACGTAGGTTTGTGTGGTGGCCCTGAAAAGGGCCGATTGTGTTTTGTTTTTGAGCCGAGGCGGCAAATGGCGCGCTGCGTGCCAAGGGAGCACGCGGCGGTTGCCGATTGCGCTGTCTCTCTTTTAGGCCTTCTTCTCGGTCTTCTTTGGCAGCAGGACGGCCTGGATGTTGGGCAGGACACCTCCCTGTGCGATGGTGACGCCCGACAAGAGCTTGTTGAGCTCCTCGTCGTTGCGTATGGCGAGCTGCAGGTGGCGCGGGATGATGCGCGTCTTCTTGTTGTCGCGGGCCGCGTTTCCGGCCAGCTCGAGCACCTCAGCCGCGAGGTACTCCATGACGGCGGCGAGGTAGACGGGCGCCCCGGCGCCGACGCGCTCGGCGTAGTTTCCCTTGCGCAGGAGGCGGTGGATTCTGCCGACCGGGAACTGGAGCCCAGCCCTGCTTGAGCGGGACTTTGACTTGCCCTTGACTTTGCCTCCCTTTCCGCGTCCGGACATGGCGATGGGCTAGTTTCGAAAGAAGCGAGAAAGAAAAGCACAACGCCCCAAACGGTGCGAGCCGCAGCGAGTCGAGCAGCGGAGTGCGTGCCGGCGCCGGGGGGGCTCCTCTCTTTTTTTCCTCTACTGTTAGAGGGGGGTGTTGGTGGAGGTTGTTGTCCATTTTGGACATTTCCTCCTCTTTTCTTTTTTGTTGTTTTTAATTCTGGTCTTTTGTGTTTTGCTGTTTTTTTTTGAGAGATGTTATTTAACTAATTTTGCTACTGCAGGAGTAGCGACTTAGGTCTTTTGTATCTGTTCCCATTCTGTTCGTATTGCCCAAGGGTGTTTATTAGGTCATTTTGTGATTTTCGTGCCGTGGCGTAGAAAACTTCTGCCATGGCACGAAACCGTGTTGTTAGCGGCTCTATGCCTGCCGCTTCGTGCAGGTCCGCCGCGGGGAAGCGTGTGGGGACGTGTAAGGCCCGTCTTAGCGCTCTGTTTTGGACCTTCTGTAAGCGATCTATCGTCGATCTGGCTGCATAGCCCCATACAGGGCACGCATATTCCAGTATCGGTCGAATTAGACTTCGATAGATAGCTACTCCTGTTGCGGGGTCGAGGGAACTGGTGCTGTTTAATACAGGGTACAGGATCTGCATCCTGGCGTGAGTCTTTCTGCGAAGTTCCTCTATGTGACACTTCCATGTCAGGCGTCTGTCAAGTGTGACACCGAGGTACTTCGCAGAATTTCTCCATGGCAAGTTCTGCCCCTGTAATCGCAGCAGTTGGTATGGTCTTCTTGGGGGTCGGCGTTTCCCGTAACGTCTGGTGAGCAGCATGGCTTGTGTTTTTTCCGAGTTTATTGTTATTCGCCACTGCTTGGCCCAGTTTTCCGTCCTGTTTAGGGCGGTTTGCAGACGCCTTGTAGCCAGGTTCCTGTTTGTCGAGCAGGAGAAGAATGCAGTGTCATCTGCATATTGTGCAGTGTGTACATGCTGAGTCATAGGGATGTCAGCAGTGTAGACACTGTAGAGGATGGGTCCCAGGACCGAGCCCTGGGGCACACCTGCACCGATTCTTCTCCTGGTCGACAGGGATCCATCGATCTTAACTGAAAAAGTCCTACCGGAGAGATAGTTTTTAACTATTTTGACGATCTTTCCGGGGAAGCCTAGGGTGTACATCTTGTGTAGTATCCCGGTGTGCCAGACTGAGTCGAAGGCTTTTGCCACGTCTAGCAAGACAAGCCCGCAGTAGCCCTTTCGGTTGAAGCTGTCCGTAGCTGCTTCAACCACCCTCATAATTTGCTGGGGGGCGGAGTGTCTTTGCCTGAATCCGAATTGGAATTTCGGCAGAATCTGCTCTCTTGTGATATGGTCCTGTATGGGGGTTAGTAGGAGGCGCTCATAAAGTTTACTGAGGGTAGGCAGTAGACTAATTGGTCTATAGTGTTGCGGGAACACCGGGTCTTTTCCTGGTTTTGCGATCGCAATGACTTCTGCGTGCTTCCACTGCGCCGGGAATTTTTGTGATCGCGTCAGTTCATTAACTATATCGGTCAGGTGGGTGATTGCCAGAGGCGGGAGGAGTTTCAGCAATTCATTTGTGACCTGGTCGTGACCCGGGGTCTTCCTGGTGGGCAGCGACTTGATGCAGTGCGCCACGTCTTCAGTACTGAAGAGTGGCGTGTAGTCATCTTCGTCGTCTGCTTCCAGGAACACGGCCAGTTCTCGGCGGACTGTTGCAACGTGTTCTCTGTCCTGTACTTCTGCTGGTCTGAACTGTTTTTCGAACACGTCGGCTAGTGCGTTAGCTTTGTCAATGGGGCTGAACTGCAGTCCGCGTTCGCCATGCAGTGGTGGCATTTTCGCGCGTCTTTTTGTGTACTGTTTGGTGGCTTGCCATAAGCTATTGTCTTCTAGTTTGAGAGCTGAGAGCCTTGCTGACCATTGTTGGTTGCGGTATTCATTGAGATCTGCTTTCAGCTCTCTCTGTAGCCTATTGAGTAGCCTCCGCGTGACCTTGTTTCTGGTGAGCTTCCACTCTTTGGCGATCCTGTTTTTGTGCCGTATTTGCGCAAGCAAGTGCGGGGGGAGTTGCCTGGAGCGGGGGGGCCCCACTTGAGGCGGTGTGGCTCCCTCAGCAGCTTGCAGGATCGCTCTTGTGAGGTCGTCTAGTGCCTGTTCTACTGTCTCTGCAGTTGGAGGCGGGGTCTGGGCAAGTTCAGTTGCTATTGCGTTGCTGAATTGCTCTTTATTGATGCGCTTGTACGTCGCATGTCGTTGTGGGATAGAGAGCCATTCTCCCATATCGACCTCAAAAATCACGGGATTGTGGTCCGACGACATTCTGTTTACCGATGTCGCGGATACAAAGCCCACCAGATTCTTTGTGATGGCTATGTCGAGGACGTCCGGTCTTCCTCCGTTCTTTGGGAAGTGTGTCGGTTCCTCTGGGCCCCATATTTGTAACTGGTGTGTGCGCGCGAGTCGTTGCAGCTGTTGACCAGCTTGGTTTCGGTGTCTCGAGTTCCAGTCCGCGTGCTTGGCGTTTAGGTCCCCTGCTATTAGCAGTTTGCCTCTAATACGGCTAAGTGCAGCTATGTCGTCCTCTTCTAGTCTTTGGGAAGGGGGGCGATACACTGCAACGACTGTTAGGGGGCCAGTTACTGTGGCCACTTCGATTGCCGCCGTTTCTATTTCTGTTGTATTTGGGGGGTATACTTGGTGGTGTCTGATTCCTTTTTTGACATATACCGCGACCCCGCCTCCGTGAGTGGGTCGGTCGTTTCTGTAGCAAATGTAGTTTGGTACAGAAACTCGTAGTCCTGGTTTGAGGAATGTTTCTCCCACTAGGCATATGTCAACGTTTTCGTCCTGTATGAATTCTCTAAACTCCATGGGTTGGCGAGTGAGGTTGTCTGCGTTAAACGCGCATATTTTGAGACCTTGTATATTAGGTCTCCTATCCATGGTGGGGGACAGTTTTCCCTGGGGCTGTCGCTGTTACAGGCGACTGCTGTGCTGCCGATCTGAGGTCGGCGGGGAGTTGCGTCAATGTTGCTAGTATACCTACTAGCTGGGTCATCTGTGCCTGTAGCAGCTGGATGGACGACGCGAGTTGCTGGATTGTAGCAGACTCGACTGCTTCTCGCGGACTGGTTTGTGGGTGGCATGGAGGACTGGCTTCCCTAGGACTTTCGCCGGCGCCGGCGGGGTGGGGGTCCTTTATGGGCTCGGGTGCGGCGGCCGGTTGCGCGCGCGCCCCATTGGTCGGCGGCCGCAGCAGGGCGAGCTGGTAAAGGTGCGGCGGCGGCGTGCGGCGGGTGCCACTGTGTGGGGAGACGCTGACTGGAGCGGAGCGCTTGACTGACTGACTGCGCGTGCCTGCCTGCCTGTTTGTTCGTGATGCCGCCCAAGACTAGCGGGAAAGCCGCCAAGAAGGCTGGCAAGGCGCAGAAGAACATTTCGAAGGGCGACAAGAAGAAGAAGCGCAAGAGGAAGGAGAGCTATGCCATCTACATCTACAAGGTGCTGAAGCAGGTGCACCCTGACACGGGCATCTCTTCGAAGGCGATGAGCATCATGAACAGCTTCGTGAACGACATTTTCGAGCGCATTGCGGCCGAGGCTTCTCGCCTGGCGCACTACAACAAGCGCTCGACCATCACGTCCCGCGAGATCCAGACCGCTGTGCGGCTCTTGCTGCCTGGCGAGCTGGCCAAGCACGCGGTGAGCGAGGGCACGAAGGCGGTGACCAAGTACACGAGCTCCAAGTAAGGAGGTGGCTCTTGGAAATGGGAGGCTCGTCCGCGGCGCGGCGAAGGAAAGAGAAAAAAAAAAACGGCCCTTTTCAGGGCCACCAAAATGCCTTTGCGGGAAGGGCGGAATTGTTGTTGTTGTGAGCGGGTGGACGGGCGGCACAGCTGTAGCTGTAGCTTGTGGTGTGGTGCGGCGCCGGCGCCTTTGGTTTTGGTGTGACGTTGGGGATACGCACTTTAGCCACAGCCGGGTCGTGGGCGTGGGTGTTTCGAGACGTGTTGGTGTTAGGGGGGCGGATCGCTGGAGTTGGCTTGTTTGATATATATTTTTGTTTTTGTCCCCTTTGTATGGTATGGCCGGAGGTGTGGAACGGAAAGCAAACCGCGACTGTCGGATGTCACACCGTTGGTGGCGAGGGTGAGAAACACGTTGCCGCCTACAGCTGCTTCTACGCCGAGCGGGTGCGTTAAGTTAGTTGGTTGGTTGGGCGACGTAAAAGTGGAGCGTGGAGGTGTGTGTGAACGTGAGGTGACACGCATTGTATTGCATTGTATTTGTACGCGCGAGGTGAGTTAGGAGACCACGCGCCACGACGTACGGTGCCCTCTTTCGACCTGACGTCTGACGTCTGGTTTTTGTTTGTGGAGGCGGTGTCGTCATTCTGGATGTACGTGTATTTTCCGCTCAGTTGAGTGAGGTGACGCGAGACGACGGCGTCGGTGGTGTTTTTGTTTTGTTGTTGGCGCCCCGGGGATGAAGAGGGGCACCCGACGGTAACGAGAGGTTGCACTTTGTGATCGGTCGAATGTCCGGGGAGCGAGGAATAGGGTGGGGGGTTGAAAAGAAACGCCAGTGTAGGGCAACGGGACGGTGAACGTTCCCGTGGTGTCGGAGGTGTGCAGTGGGGGGGAGGAAAAAAAAAAAAAAAAAAAGCGCGTAACGGCGCGGCTGCCGTGGTGGAAACGTTCTCTCCAACTGTGGTGGTGTCCCCTGTGTGTTTTGTTGTTCTCTATATCGTGTGTCCCCTCGCACAAGACGCTCTCTGGGCGGGTTTGATTCATTCATTTTTGCATTGTCACGTAGCGTAGAATGGTGGAATGCGCAAGAGTTGAGTGAGACTGGCGACGGTATATGGTCTGAGCAGCGTCAGCTGCACTGCACACTCCCCGGAAAAGAATCTTGGATGCCGTGCTAACTGAAATTTGGTGGACGGGGTTCTCAAGGCCTGTTTTCCTATTTTGTTGTCTGTCTGTAGTTAAGATGGTGAAATGACGTCGAAGAAGCAGTATTGTGCTCACAGAAACGGAAACAAACTGTTATGGAAATGCCCTAGTTTGATGAAAGGAAATGTGTGTTGAATATACAGGATGGTAAAGACCAAGTGCGTTGAAAGAAACGTTGTGAAGGAACGAACGTTCCCTGAATTGGTTTCTTTTTGTTCCCGAGTTGTGTACAATGGACGACGGTTGTGCCATATCGCAGCATTGCATCATCCCCAGGTTTTATTTCAATTGAGCGATAAAAAAAGGAAAAAGAGAAGAACAAGAACACTATCGAAATGGTCTATGGTGTGTGACCCACAATTGTTGTCTTTAAATCACTTACCCAACCATGTCGTAAAAATATTTATTTATTTTTTTTTTTTTTTTTACAGTGGCTGCCCAATGACCTAGATGTAACAGAGAGAGAGAGAAACACATGGCGTGTCAGATGTTTGTTTTCTTTTCCCCCCCGTCAAGTGGCAAATGCGAACACCGTCAGCTGTAATTGACGATCGACACTAGTATGGCGCGAAAAGGGGGTGCGACCTGTGCAGTTGTGGGTGAAACTTTGGGTGATGGGCTGTCATGCGGCATCGCGTGCGTTCATTACCCCTCGGCGGCGGCGGCGGCGCCGCAGCTCCGTCCAGCTCGCGCTCTCGGAAACAACCCTCTCGTAATGCCGCGTCTCCTCCGTCACTGCAATTTTCAAAGGGAAACCTGTGTGGCCGGTGGGGGTGTGTCAACCGTTGGGCTCAAGCTCCGCCGACAAAAAGTGTTGAGTGTATCCAGTGTGAGAGAGGTTGACGCTTTTCGTGGTGTGTGTGTGGCAATGTTTTGAAAAGTTTGCAACGTACGTTAAGAAGTGTTGACGCTGAAACTTGCGGGCTGTGTGGCCCTGGTGGTTGGCTGGCTGGAGACGCGGGCGTGTCCAGTCGGTCGGTTGTTGTGGCTGAAAGGTACGTATACGGTTCCGCCGTCCCGTCGGAACTGCGTCTGTCTGGAAGGTATGACGTGACGTGCAGTTTTTATTAGGTCAGCCTTGTTGTGTATTGTTCCATTTGTTGCTCACTCGTCACCCGTATTTGGTGTGGCGATGTATGTGGACGTACTGCTGGATCAGTGTCAGGGTTTCCGTGGGAGGTGTTGGTTGGGTTGGATTTGCCTGACACGGCTGAGTCCGCAATTGGCCTGCCGTTCGTTGATGTGATATGTGGGTTCTGAGGAAGAATGTGTACGAGATAGTTGCCCTGCCCTGCCCTGCCCTTTCTTTCGCGTTCGTGTGTGCCCCCCTTGTTGTGTAGTGTGGGTTGAACATGGTTCTTTACCGAGTGGGGGGGGGGGGGGGGGGGGAATGGGATGGACGGATCCGTTGCTGTTGCTGTCACCGTCAAGACAACGCACGCACCCCTGTCCTACGAGAAGGTGTGTCAACCGGGGTTTCGGCAGTCGTGTGTGTAGGGGACGGGGAGAAGCAAAGTGGAGAGTGCGGCACGGGCAGAGAGTGGAATTGGGGCGCGTTGATGTTGGGAAACATCCCCCAAGGGTTGCGGGATGATGTGGCGGTGAGAGCGGGGGGCGGGGGAGAAAAGAAAAGCGAAAAAGAACTAAGGAAGAGGAGGAGGCGTGCGTGTGCGCAGTGGCGGGGCCCCAAAGACCTGTCGTGTGGTGTCGGCCGAACGCGAACGCGTGTGCGGGGCAGCGTCGGCACGGAGAGAGAGAGAGAGAGAGAGAGAGAGAGAGAGAGAGCGAGCTGGTCTGATGGGTATTTTTTTACCCCCTGTACTCGAAGGACCGGATCTGTCCTTGATCCCTGCCTTCTGTCTGATTATGTTGGGTAACAAAATGATGGGATGATAGGGTCTCTTGGGTGTGTGTAGATGTTTGTTGTTTGAGTGAGTGTTATGGTGTTTGTATTTTATTTTTGTTTATCATGGTATGTTGTAGTTTGTGGTGTTTTGTCGTGATGGGAAATGTCGTTCTTGGGTCGGGTGGATTTTGTCCCAGATTTCTGATGAGTGGGTGGTTCGAATCCGTGGTTTGGTGGGAAAAAAAAAAAAAAAAAAAAAAAAACTTTATGGATTTTTCTTTGGATGATTTCCGGGATTTTGAGTATGTTATGGTTTGTGTATATGTCTCGGTTTGTCTGGTACCGGCCGGCATCAGCAGCAATTCTGAAGTATTTGTTGTGCACCCTTTTTTTTTACTCTTGTTATGTTGGTGTCTGCGGCCATTGACCAGATTTTCAGAGCCGTAAGTGATGGCTGGTTCCTATGACGGTTTTGAAGATTTTCTTTTTGGCGCGCATATTTATTCTGTTTCCTTTGATGATTGGGTACAGTCTGAATATTGCTGCTGCAGCCTTGTTACAAACGTGTGTAACATGGTCTCTAAATGTCAACCTCTTGTCCAGCTTGATGCCTAGATACTTTATTGTGCCTGACCATGGAAGATTGTTATTTCTGAGGCGTATATGCAGGTTAGGAGGTATTCTTTTTGAATGTGAATCGTATTGTATTGCTTGGGTTTTCTCCGCGTTTATTGTTTTTTTTGGTTAGCCCATTTCTGGATGGATTGTAGGTGTTGCTCTATTTTTGTGACTCTATATTGCAGGTTAGAACTGCTGCGGTAGACTGCAGTGTCGTCTGCAAATAGTGACAAGTGTCCTCCCAGCTGTTTGTTTGTGTATATTGAGTAGAGAATGGGCCCCAGCACTGAGCCTTGCGGGACTCCAGCCTCTATGGATCTAGTGTTACTTGCCGCTCCTGGTACATGGACATAGAATGCTCTGTTGCGGAGAAAAGAAGCAATAATGTGGATGGGGCAGTTGTACTGGTGGAGCTTGTAGATAAGGCGTTATCCGAATGCTTTTCCAATGTCAAGCAGGACTGCTCCAGTACTGTGTCTAATGTTTCTGGCCTGACATATGTGCTCGACTAGTCTGGTCACCTGGTGGGTGGTGCTGTGTTCTTCGCGGAATCGGAATTGTTGTGGGATGATTATGTTGTTATCCTTTAAGAATTGAATTTCTTCAGTTCAGTTTGAATGAGCTTTCCGAGGACCTTTCCAAGGAAGTTGGCCTATAGTTTTGCGGAAATAATAAGTCCTTGTTTGGCTTTGGTAATGTGATGACTCGGGCCTGTTTCCAAGTAGTTTAGTCTGAAGCAAGCATTATATATTGATGTTAGATAGATAATTGATAGTTGCTGGAGGTAGGTGATGTAGTAGTTGCGGTTTGATGGAATCTGGGCCTGATGCCTTCTTAGGATGTGTGTATGTTTGTGATGTGATAAGATACGGGGTTTCTGCGTTTATTGGATTGTGAAAGATGTTCTGATCGGGGCACTTAGGATGCGGTTTTACCCTTCTGAGTACCATTTCCTGGTGGTCATCAGTTTCGTCATCTACCGCTTCTGGTGCTTGGAATTGCCTTTCTAGTGAATCCGCCAGTGCTTCAGCTCGGTCTGTGGGGTCGTTCCTTCCCCATGTAGATGTAGATGTAGATGTTTCGTGTTTAGTTTACGAGTTTTAAGAAATTTCCAGAATTTTTCCTGGTCCCTTTCTGCTTCTCGTAACGTTTCCTCCCACGCCTCGCTACGGTGGTTTTCGGAGCTCTCTTTTTGATCCTCCCGGCCAATTGCTCTGATTTTCGTCGGTCGGCTGGGTCCCTGTAGTTTCTGGCGCGCGCGGGCTGCGGTTGGCGCCTTTGGTGGCAACGGCCGGGGCAAGCAGCGGTGTGTGGTGTGGTGCGGGGCGGGCAGGGGCAGGGGCAGGGGCAGGGGCAGGGGCAGGGGCAGTGGCAGTGGTGGTTGACGGATGGCCTGGGGGCCGAAAAACGGGCCGGCCGGCGGACGGCGGACGGATGTTGAGAGAGGCGGCGCGCACGCGTCTCGCGCGGACACAGGCGCCACAGCGTTGATTGGAAGGAGGTGCGGTGCGGGGATGGGCCCAGGAAAAAAGACGGTCGTGGCCCCTGTCTTGGGTGCGTGTCGACGTCAGCACCGTCGGTGTGGTGTGGTGTGGTGTGGTGTGGGCAGGGAGGGGGGGAAAAGCGGGCTGCGGGCTGCGGGCTGCGGGCTGCGGGCTGCGGAGGGAATGGTGGTGGGGAGTAGGCACACATGTGGGCGGGCGCAAAATCGGCCGGTGCCCGTAAACCGCGGCGGGATATTGGGTGGAAAAGAGGGAAATTGTAGAAAGGAAAACAAGCGGAGGGGGCGAATGTGGTGGGGTGGGGGGACGGGCGGGGGCGAGGCGACAGCTTGCTTTTTCTTTTTCATTTTATTCTGTTGTAGTGTTTTTGTTTTTTTGTTTTTTTTGCGTGTGTGTGGCCTTGGAGAGGCTGGTCTTGTCTGGCTTACGCTTTGGGTGCGTGTGTTGGTACTTTTTCGTTTTTTCTTGTTCTGCAGAGCAGGGGCGGGGCGGTGGGAACGGCTGGCTGGCTGGCTGTGCCCAGAGGAGGAGGAGACGCTGGCGGCGGGCCCGGCTCCTGGGGCTGCTGTTGCATGCGCTGTGCAAAGAAAGGAAGAGTGGGTTTGTTTGGCTGGTGAAGTGCATTATTTAAGTGTGGGCTTGCCGGCCTGGCTCCGATGCGCAGGTAGATAGATGCCGGCGGCGACCGCAGGCAGGCAGGCGCGTTGTGTGTACAGAGGGACGAGCCATGTGTTTTGCAAGCAGGACGTGGCGTGCCGAGTGGAGAGGAGGCGGCGGCTCGGCTCGGTTCGGCCCGGCCCGGTCCGGCGGTGCCGCGCTGTTGTCGCGGACGTGAGCGCCCCCTGGCGGGCGGGTGGTTGGCGGCGGCGTGGTGGACGCGTGTGGCAGTTGTGTGCACGGGTTGCTTGGGCGAGTGAGCAGTGGCTGGCGGTGTTGGCGCGTCGTCGGGGAGGTACGTGTTGCGGCCGCGTCTGCTGCGCGCTGCGTCGTTGTGTCGACTGTGTGTGGGCGTGGGCACGTGTGCTCTGCCGAGGGCGTCGTAAAAAAGTGGGTCGCGGTGTGCGTGCGTAGCCCGTGATGATGTATTGTGCGTCGCGTCGTTGTGTGCGAAACGGATGCCGAGAGGTGTGTGGTAAGTGCGAAGCGCGAATGTGCGGCGTTTGGCGGTTTCGGTGTGTTTTCTGTTTTTGCGGCGTGAGAGTGGGGCTGGCTGGCTGGCTGGCTGTTGTTGGTTGCCTTGTGTGTGTAGGTTGATGGCGCGACGCGGAGGGGACGCCGTTTGCTGCGTGCCTTGCCTCGCGTGTGTTGGCGCGCCGTGCATGTGTTTGGGTCGCGGGGGCGGTGTTTTTGTTTGTATTTGGATTTTCATTTTTTGGCGTGTTGTGTCGTGTATGGCAAGGGCGAGAGGAGTAGTGCGGTAGTGGTAGTGCAGTAGTGTCGTTGCGGCACGGGCGTCTGGTGGGGCTGTGCGTCGTGGCGGGGAAGGTGTGTAGGTTGCGGCGATGCGGCGAGCCCAGCCCGTCGTTTGACGGTGTGCCGGGTGAGTTGCGCTGCGAATCGAGTGTGGCGGGAAGGGGAGCTGCGTGGCGCCTGCGTCCGTTGGCAGCAGGGGCTGTGCTTTTGAGAGTTTGTTTGATTTCGGGACGACGACGACGACGACGACGACGACTGGTTGGTTGGTTGGTTGGGTGGGGTGGCGTGCGCGTTTGTCGTACTGGGCGAGTCGATTGCCTGCCGGCTGGCGAAAGGTGCGCCGCCGCCCGTCTCGCGCTCTGTGTTTTTTTTTTTTTTTTTTTCTCTCTGTGTGTGTCGGCTGCGTTTTGTTTGCGGTGCGCGCGAAAACGGTGGTGCCGAAAGTGTGCCGGCGTGGCGTTGCGACCGCGACGAGCCGCGGGCGCGCCATTTGGCTGGTGTTGCGTGAAGAGCGGCTGTGTACGGGTAGTGGCTGTAGCCGTACGTGTACGTGCATCCGGCCCGGCCGCCAGCCCAGCCCAGCCCAGCCCAGCCCAGCCCAGCCGAGTCGGGTGAGCGGAGGCCGACACGTGGTGGTGCTCTGTGCTCTCTCGGCTCGGGGGGGTTTGTGTGTGTGCGTGTCTCGTTCGCTCTCCGGAATCTGCTTGTTCTGCTGATCCCCGCCTGTCGGCGTCGTTTATTTTTACTTATTTATTTTTTACCTGTTGTTTGTTTTTCGACGTCGTCTTGCAGTTTTGTCCTTTGCGGCGTGCCGACGACCCGCCGCGCGACCTTATGAAACCCCAAAGCGTGGCGTGGCGTGGCCGAGCCGCAGCAGCTAAGGGGGTGCGGCCGCCTCGACGCCTTAACCTCTCCTAAACTTCTTTAAGCCCCTTAACGCAGCCACCTAAACTAACGTAACCTAACCTAACCTAAGCTCTTAGGCCAACCCCCAAGTCGCCTTAACCTAACGTACGTGACCGCAACCTTAGCTTAACGCCTACGTTAAGACGTGACGTCACGTCAACGCTTAACCTAACCCTGACGCCTTCTTAGCCTAACCTGACGTAACCTAAGGTAAGGTAACCGTTGAAAGAAAGAAACCACCTTTGTTTTGACGTTGAGGCGTGTAAGGTCGGCTGTGAGGGCAGATTCGGTGTGTCTGTAGTTGGGGCTGGCTGGTAATTTATTTTGTTTGTTTGTTTATCGTTGTTTTGTTTTCGCCTGTGGCGGGGGGGTTGGCGCTCCGTCGGCCGGTGCCATGTTGCGCAGGCGGCGATCGTAAAAAAGTAAAAAAAAAAAAGAAAAAAGAAAAGAAAAATGTGTTGGAAGGGCTGTGGGTGTTGGCGGGCGAGGCGAGAGGAGGAGGACGGCCCGCGGCCGTGGCCCGACGGCTGCGGGCCGATCGGGAAAACGGCGGAAGGCGATGGGGCGGCGGAGGTGCGTTTGTGCACGGCCGTCATCGCCGCACGACTCGGCTCGTGTGGCTGTGGCGCCGGCCGCGGTGGCCGGGCTGCCGCGGCGACGGTGCGGGAGTTTTGACGAAGGTTTGGCCATTGTGGCGGGTCGTCGGCTGGGGCTGTGGGGGCGGCATTTGGGCGGGGGCGGCGATTCTCGGCGGGCCGACCCAGGCTGTGGCGCGCGGTGGCTGCAGTTTGGCCGTGGTTTGCGGCGCCGCCGCGGCGACTGGTTGGCGACCGTGGTGTCGGTGTGTGTAGCCCCATCCTCGGTGGTTTGAATGGCGCGGGTGGTTGCGGCGCAGGTTGGGGGCTGCTCCGCGCAGGCTGTCGGACGTTGGGCGGTAGCAAGCGCGGGAGGCGCGGCGCGGCGGCGCGGCGGCGCGCCGAGTGGCGGCCGCTCTCTCGGCCGTCCGCGCCCGCCCGCGACACTGGCTGGGCCAGGCGCGTGCGCGGCTATTCTCTGCTGCGCGCCCCTCGCTGTTGTGCGTCGTCGAAGGAGAGAAGGAAGCGAAACCAAGGGGAAAAAAGAAAAGAGAACAAGCAAAAGATGGCAGACCAGGCGGCTACGAACGAGACTGCCGCGGCACCCGCCGCCACCGGCACTACGAAGAAGGCCAAGTCTGCGTCGTCTGCGAAGAAGCCGCGCGCCAAGCCTGCGCACCCGCGCACCTCTGAGATGGTGACGGCCGCCATCAAGAGTCTGAAGGAGCGCGGCGGGTCGTCGCTGCAGGCGATCAAGAAGTACATTGCCGCGCACTACAAGCTGGACGCGGAGAAGCTGGCGCCCTTTATCAAGAAGTACCTCAAGTCGGCCGTCGTGGCTGGCGAGCTGGTGCAGACGAAGGGGAAGGGCGCGTCGGGCTCTTTCAAGCTTGCCGGCGCCGGCGGCGGGGCGGCCGAGGGCGGCAAGGCTCGTGGTGGCGGCGGTGGTGCGAAGAAGAAGCGCGCCGCTCCGGCCAGCAAGGAGAAGAAGGGGGCCCGTGCGGCCGGCGCAAAGAAGGCTGGCGGCGTGAAGGCGGCGAC
>NW_026062111.1:72500-80000 GCF_023897955.1 Schistocerca gregaria | reverse complement strand
TCCCGAGTTGTGTACAATGGACGACGGTTGTGCCATATCGCAGCATTGCATCATCCCCAGGTTTTATTTCAATTGAGCGATAAAAAAAGGAAAAAGAGAAGAACAAGAACACTATCGAAATGGTCTATGGTGTGTGACCCACAATTGTTGTCTTTAAATCACTTACCCAACCATGTCGTAAAAATATTTATTTATTTTTTTTTTTTTTTTTACAGTGGCTGCCCAATGACCTAGATGTAACAGAGAGAGAGAGAAACACATGGCGTGTCAGATGTTTGTTTTCTTTTCCCCCCCGTCAAGTGGCAAATGCGAACACCGTCAGCTGTAATTGACGATCGACACTAGTATGGCGCGAAAAGGGGGTGCGACCTGTGCAGTTGTGGGTGAAACTTTGGGTGATGGGCTGTCATGCGGCATCGCGTGCGTTCATTACCCCTCGGCGGCGGCGGCGGCGCCGCAGCTCCGTCCAGCTCGCGCTCTCGGAAACAACCCTCTCGTAATGCCGCGTCTCCTCCGTCACTGCAATTTTCAAAGGGAAACCTGTGTGGCCGGTGGGGGTGTGTCAACCGTTGGGCTCAAGCTCCGCCGACAAAAAGTGTTGAGTGTATCCAGTGTGAGAGAGGTTGACGCTTTTCGTGGTGTGTGTGTGGCAATGTTTTGAAAAGTTTGCAACGTACGTTAAGAAGTGTTGACGCTGAAACTTGCGGGCTGTGTGGCCCTGGTGGTTGGCTGGCTGGAGACGCGGGCGTGTCCAGTCGGTCGGTTGTTGTGGCTGAAAGGTACGTATACGGTTCCGCCGTCCCGTCGGAACTGCGTCTGTCTGGAAGGTATGACGTGACGTGCAGTTTTTATTAGGTCAGCCTTGTTGTGTATTGTTCCATTTGTTGCTCACTCGTCACCCGTATTTGGTGTGGCGATGTATGTGGACGTACTGCTGGATCAGTGTCAGGGTTTCCGTGGGAGGTGTTGGTTGGGTTGGATTTGCCTGACACGGCTGAGTCCGCAATTGGCCTGCCGTTCGTTGATGTGATATGTGGGTTCTGAGGAAGAATGTGTACGAGATAGTTGCCCTGCCCTGCCCTGCCCTTTCTTTCGCGTTCGTGTGTGCCCCCCTTGTTGTGTAGTGTGGGTTGAACATGGTTCTTTACCGAGTGGGGGGGGGGGGGGGGAATGGGATGGACGGATCCGTTGCTGTTGCTGTCACCGTCAAGACAACGCACGCACCCCTGTCCTACGAGAAGGTGTGTCAACCGGGGTTTCGGCAGTCGTGTGTGTAGGGGACGGGGAGAAGCAAAGTGGAGAGTGCGGCACGGGCAGAGAGTGGAATTGGGGCGCGTTGATGTTGGGAAACATCCCCCAAGGGTTGCGGGATGATGTGGCGGTGAGAGCGGGGGGCGGGGGAGAAAAGAAAAGCGAAAAAGAACTAAGGAAGAGGAGGAGGCGTGCGTGTGCGCAGTGGCGGGGCCCCAAAGACCTGTCGTGTGGTGTCGGCCGAACGCGAACGCGTGTGCGGGGCAGCGTCGGCACGGAGAGAGAGAGAGAGAGAGAGAGAGAGAGAGAGAGAGCGAGCTGGTCTGATGGGTATTTTTTTACCCCCTGTACTCGAAGGACCGGATCTGTCCTTGATCCCTGCCTTCTGTCTGATTATGTTGGGTAACAAAATGATGGGATGATAGGGTCTCTTGGGTGTGTGTAGATGTTTGTTGTTTGAGTGAGTGTTATGGTGTTTGTATTTTATTTTTGTTTATCATGGTATGTTGTAGTTTGTGGTGTTTTGTCGTGATGGGAAATGTCGTTCTTGGGTCGGGTGGATTTTGTCCCAGATTTCTGATGAGTGGGTGGTTCGAATCCGTGGTTTGGTGGGAAAAAAAAAAAAAAAAAAAAAAAACTTTATGGATTTTTCTTTGGATGATTTCCGGGATTTTGAGTATGTTATGGTTTGTGTATATGTCTCGGTTTGTCTGGTACCGGCCGGCATCAGCAGCAATTCTGAAGTATTTGTTGTGCACCCTTTTTTTTTACTCTTGTTATGTTGGTGTCTGCGGCCATTGACCAGATTTTCAGAGCCGTAAGTGATGGCTGGTTCCTATGACGGTTTTGAAGATTTTCTTTTTGGCGCGCATATTTATTCTGTTTCCTTTGATGATTGGGTACAGTCTGAATATTGCTGCTGCAGCCTTGTTACAAACGTGTGTAACATGGTCTCTAAATGTCAACCTCTTGTCCAGCTTGATGCCTAGATACTTTATTGTGCCTGACCATGGAAGATTGTTATTTCTGAGGCGTATATGCAGGTTAGGAGGTATTCTTTTTGAATGTGAATCGTATTGTATTGCTTGGGTTTTCTCCGCGTTTATTGTTTTTTTTGGTTAGCCCATTTCTGGATGGATTGTAGGTGTTGCTCTATTTTTGTGACTCTATATTGCAGGTTAGAACTGCTGCGGTAGACTGCAGTGTCGTCTGCAAATAGTGACAAGTGTCCTCCCAGCTGTTTGTTTGTGTATATTGAGTAGAGAATGGGCCCCAGCACTGAGCCTTGCGGGACTCCAGCCTCTATGGATCTAGTGTTACTTGCCGCTCCTGGTACATGGACATAGAATGCTCTGTTGCGGAGAAAAGAAGCAATAATGTGGATGGGGCAGTTGTACTGGTGGAGCTTGTAGATAAGGCGTTATCCGAATGCTTTTCCAATGTCAAGCAGGACTGCTCCAGTACTGTGTCTAATGTTTCTGGCCTGACATATGTGCTCGACTAGTCTGGTCACCTGGTGGGTGGTGCTGTGTTCTTCGCGGAATCGGAATTGTTGTGGGATGATTATGTTGTTATCCTTTAAGAATTGAATTTCTTCAGTTCAGTTTGAATGAGCTTTCCGAGGACCTTTCCAAGGAAGTTGGCCTATAGTTTTGCGGAAATAATAAGTCCTTGTTTGGCTTTGGTAATGTGATGACTCGGGCCTGTTTCCAAGTAGTTTAGTCTGAAGCAAGCATTATATATTGATGTTAGATAGATAATTGATAGTTGCTGGAGGTAGGTGATGTAGTAGTTGCGGTTTGATGGAATCTGGGCCTGATGCCTTCTTAGGATGTGTGTATGTTTGTGATGTGATAAGATACGGGGTTTCTGCGTTTATTGGATTGTGAAAGATGTTCTGATCGGGGCACTTAGGATGCGGTTTTACCCTTCTGAGTACCATTTCCTGGTGGTCATCAGTTTCGTCATCTACCGCTTCTGGTGCTTGGAATTGCCTTTCTAGTGAATCCGCCAGTGCTTCAGCTCGGTCTGTGGGGTCGTTCCTTCCCCATGTAGATGTAGATGTAGATGTTTCGTGTTTAGTTTACGAGTTTTAAGAAATTTCCAGAATTTTTCCTGGTCCCTTTCTGCTTCTCGTAACGTTTCCTCCCACGCCTCGCTACGGTGGTTTTCGGAGCTCTCTTTTTGATCCTCCCGGCCAATTGCTCTGATTTTCGTCGGTCGGCTGGGTCCCTGTAGTTTCTGGCGCGCGCGGGCTGCGGTTGGCGCCTTTGGTGGCAACGGCCGGGGCAAGCAGCGGTGTGTGGTGTGGTGCGGGGCGGGCAGGGGCAGGGGCAGGGGCAGGGGCAGGGGCAGGGGCAGTGGCAGTGGTGGTTGACGGATGGCCTGGGGGCCGAAAAACGGGCCGGCCGGCGGACGGCGGACGGATGTTGAGAGAGGCGGCGCGCACGCGTCTCGCGCGGACACAGGCGCCACAGCGTTGATTGGAAGGAGGTGCGGTGCGGGGATGGGCCCAGGAAAAAAGACGGTCGTGGCCCCTGTCTTGGGTGCGTGTCGACGTCAGCACCGTCGGTGTGGTGTGGTGTGGTGTGGTGTGGGCAGGGAGGGGGGGAAAAGCGGGCTGCGGGCTGCGGGCTGCGGGCTGCGGGCTGCGGAGGGAATGGTGGTGGGGAGTAGGCACACATGTGGGCGGGCGCAAAATCGGCCGGTGCCCGTAAACCGCGGCGGGATATTGGGTGGAAAAGAGGGAAATTGTAGAAAGGAAAACAAGCGGAGGGGGCGAATGTGGTGGGGTGGGGGGACGGGCGGGGGCGAGGCGACAGCTTGCTTTTTCTTTTTCATTTTATTCTGTTGTAGTGTTTTTGTTTTTTTGTTTTTTTTGCGTGTGTGTGGCCTTGGAGAGGCTGGTCTTGTCTGGCTTACGCTTTGGGTGCGTGTGTTGGTACTTTTTCGTTTTTTCTTGTTCTGCAGAGCAGGGGCGGGGCGGTGGGAACGGCTGGCTGGCTGGCTGTGCCCAGAGGAGGAGGAGACGCTGGCGGCGGGCCCGGCTCCTGGGGCTGCTGTTGCATGCGCTGTGCAAAGAAAGGAAGAGTGGGTTTGTTTGGCTGGTGAAGTGCATTATTTAAGTGTGGGCTTGCCGGCCTGGCTCCGATGCGCAGGTAGATAGATGCCGGCGGCGACCGCAGGCAGGCAGGCGCGTTGTGTGTACAGAGGGACGAGCCATGTGTTTTGCAAGCAGGACGTGGCGTGCCGAGTGGAGAGGAGGCGGCGGCTCGGCTCGGTTCGGCCCGGCCCGGTCCGGCGGTGCCGCGCTGTTGTCGCGGACGTGAGCGCCCCCTGGCGGGCGGGTGGTTGGCGGCGGCGTGGTGGACGCGTGTGGCAGTTGTGTGCACGGGTTGCTTGGGCGAGTGAGCAGTGGCTGGCGGTGTTGGCGCGTCGTCGGGGAGGTACGTGTTGCGGCCGCGTCTGCTGCGCGCTGCGTCGTTGTGTCGACTGTGTGTGGGCGTGGGCACGTGTGCTCTGCCGAGGGCGTCGTAAAAAAGTGGGTCGCGGTGTGCGTGCGTAGCCCGTGATGATGTATTGTGCGTCGCGTCGTTGTGTGCGAAACGGATGCCGAGAGGTGTGTGGTAAGTGCGAAGCGCGAATGTGCGGCGTTTGGCGGTTTCGGTGTGTTTTCTGTTTTTGCGGCGTGAGAGTGGGGCTGGCTGGCTGGCTGGCTGTTGTTGGTTGCCTTGTGTGTGTAGGTTGATGGCGCGACGCGGAGGGGACGCCGTTTGCTGCGTGCCTTGCCTCGCGTGTGTTGGCGCGCCGTGCATGTGTTTGGGTCGCGGGGGCGGTGTTTTTGTTTGTATTTGGATTTTCATTTTTTGGCGTGTTGTGTCGTGTATGGCAAGGGCGAGAGGAGTAGTGCGGTAGTGGTAGTGCAGTAGTGTCGTTGCGGCACGGGCGTCTGGTGGGGCTGTGCGTCGTGGCGGGGAAGGTGTGTAGGTTGCGGCGATGCGGCGAGCCCAGCCCGTCGTTTGACGGTGTGCCGGGTGAGTTGCGCTGCGAATCGAGTGTGGCGGGAAGGGGAGCTGCGTGGCGCCTGCGTCCGTTGGCAGCAGGGGCTGTGCTTTTGAGAGTTTGTTTGATTTCGGGACGACGACGACGACGACGACGACGACTGGTTGGTTGGTTGGTTGGGTGGGGTGGCGTGCGCGTTTGTCGTACTGGGCGAGTCGATTGCCTGCCGGCTGGCGAAAGGTGCGCCGCCGCCCGTCTCGCGCTCTGTGTTTTTTTTTTTTTTTTTTTTCTCTCTGTGTGTGTCGGCTGCGTTTTGTTTGCGGTGCGCGCGAAAACGGTGGTGCCGAAAGTGTGCCGGCGTGGCGTTGCGACCGCGACGAGCCGCGGGCGCGCCATTTGGCTGGTGTTGCGTGAAGAGCGGCTGTGTACGGGTAGTGGCTGTAGCCGTACGTGTACGTGCATCCGGCCCGGCCGCCAGCCCAGCCCAGCCCAGCCCAGCCCAGCCCAGCCGAGTCGGGTGAGCGGAGGCCGACACGTGGTGGTGCTCTGTGCTCTCTCGGCTCGGGGGGGTTTGTGTGTGTGCGTGTCTCGTTCGCTCTCCGGAATCTGCTTGTTCTGCTGATCCCCGCCTGTCGGCGTCGTTTATTTTTACTTATTTATTTTTTACCTGTTGTTTGTTTTTCGACGTCGTCTTGCAGTTTTGTCCTTTGCGGCGTGCCGACGACCCGCCGCGCGACCTTATGAAACCCCAAAGCGTGGCGTGGCGTGGCCGAGCCGCAGCAGCTAAGGGGGTGCGGCCGCCTCGACGCCTTAACCTCTCCTAAACTTCTTTAAGCCCCTTAACGCAGCCACCTAAACTAACGTAACCTAACCTAACCTAAGCTCTTAGGCCAACCCCCAAGTCGCCTTAACCTAACGTACGTGACCGCAACCTTAGCTTAACGCCTACGTTAAGACGTGACGTCACGTCAACGCTTAACCTAACCCTGACGCCTTCTTAGCCTAACCTGACGTAACCTAAGGTAAGGTAACCGTTGAAAGAAAGAAACCACCTTTGTTTTGACGTTGAGGCGTGTAAGGTCGGCTGTGAGGGCAGATTCGGTGTGTCTGTAGTTGGGGCTGGCTGGTAATTTATTTTGTTTGTTTGTTTATCGTTGTTTTGTTTTCGCCTGTGGCGGGGGGGTTGGCGCTCCGTCGGCCGGTGCCATGTTGCGCAGGCGGCGATCGTAAAAAAGTAAAAAAAAAAAAGAAAAAAGAAAAGAAAAATGTGTTGGAAGGGCTGTGGGTGTTGGCGGGCGAGGCGAGAGGAGGAGGACGGCCCGCGGCCGTGGCCCGACGGCTGCGGGCCGATCGGGAAAACGGCGGAAGGCGATGGGGCGGCGGAGGTGCGTTTGTGCACGGCCGTCATCGCCGCACGACTCGGCTCGTGTGGCTGTGGCGCCGGCCGCGGTGGCCGGGCTGCCGCGGCGACGGTGCGGGAGTTTTGACGAAGGTTTGGCCATTGTGGCGGGTCGTCGGCTGGGGCTGTGGGGGCGGCATTTGGGCGGGGGCGGCGATTCTCGGCGGGCCGACCCAGGCTGTGGCGCGCGGTGGCTGCAGTTTGGCCGTGGTTTGCGGCGCCGCCGCGGCGACTGGTTGGCGACCGTGGTGTCGGTGTGTGTAGCCCCATCCTCGGTGGTTTGAATGGCGCGGGTGGTTGCGGCGCAGGTTGGGGGCTGCTCCGCGCAGGCTGTCGGACGTTGGGCGGTAGCAAGCGCGGGAGGCGCGGCGCGGCGGCGCGGCGGCGCGCCGAGTGGCGGCCGCTCTCTCGGCCGTCCGCGCCCGCCCGCGACACTGGCTGGGCCAGGCGCGTGCGCGGCTATTCTCTGCTGCGCGCCCCTCGCTGTTGTGCGTCGTCGAAGGAGAGAAGGAAGCGAAACCAAGGGGAAAAAAGAAAAGAGAACAAGCAAAAGATGGCAGACCAGGCGGCTACGAACGAGACTGCCGCGGCACCCGCCGCCACCGGCACTACGAAGAAGGCCAAGTCTGCGTCGTCTGCGAAGAAGCCGCGCGCCAAGCCTGCGCACCCGCGCACCTCTGAGATGGTGACGGCCGCCATCAAGAGTCTGAAGGAGCGCGGCGGGTCGTCGCTGCAGGCGATCAAGAAGTACATTGCCGCGCACTACAAGCTGGACGCGGAGAAGCTGGCGCCCTTTATCAAGAAGTACCTCAAGTCGGCCGTCGTGGCTGGCGAGCTGGTGCAGACGA